>NC_000077.6:3482500-3505000 GCF_000001635.26 Mus musculus | reverse complement strand
TTCAGCATGCAGGAGAGCCAAGCTGATGGGTGCTTATGTTACCCCTGGATGTTCTAGCATCAGCAGCCAGCTGAAGTGTTCCTAGCGGGTAGCCACTTAGCCCTTGCCACCTTCAATATGGGAAGTGGGTGCCTGTGCCTTTAAATTCTCAGCAGGTTGAAATGGCTGATGACATCACTGGTTCCTGGGAGCTGAGGAGCTGGAGCCAGAACCCAAGGGAGCCAGGCTGGGCTGCCGGGGGCTGCTGCAGACATGGAAGGCCAGACCAGGAGTGGTAGTGCCAGGCCCGGGACCAGGACTGGACTGGGACCCTTGCCTGGGACTCATGGGGTCTTGCAAGCTGAGATACCCTCGAAGGTAAGAGCCCCCAAACCTTAGCCCTCATTCCTGATTCCTGGTCTCACACTCCTCCACCACATATACTCTGCAGGTACCCTGGTGCTCCTGGCTAAGGGACTAGCACTTTTCTGTGCCCACCAAACAGAGACTGGGCAAAAAGGTCATGCTGAAGGGGCAGTGATGGGATTCCCATAGAGAAATGGAATCAGCCACAGCCAAGAGTCCCCCAGAAGCACTCTGGATTGGTTGTCAGGGAACCCAGCTGTTCTCCAGCTTTGCTGTGTGACCTTGGGCAAGTTGCTTGTCCCCTCTGAGCCAATGCAAAATGAGGGGGCTTGTGTCTGAAGGCTAGAACTGTGACATCTGGGATGTCTAAGTTGTTAGTGCTGGAGGCGGTATGGTGCTTGGGGGGAGGGGGCACACAGTGGGACACTTGGAGCCAAGGAGAGTATCCAAAATGCTGCCTCAAAAAAAGTGGAGTTCAGGGAGGGAGGTGGAAGTAGAATTTCAGGTTCTCTGAACCGAGAAGGACGGGGACAGAGACTGAACTGCGTCTTCAGAGCAGGATGGGGCCACCCTGGGGCAAGTGTAGACCTTCCTCTGTTCTCCCTGGTAAAGGACACTTTCTCCTGGCCTCTGGAGACTGGGGACATCATAAACAGAATGGACAAGGCAGGTGTCCTCCCACCTGCCGGGTGTAAAGGATATTCATTTGCCTATCCTCACAGGTGGGGAAAGGACAGACCAGATAAGAGGGCACAGCCTGGGCAGAGAGAGGCGTGGCATCAGACCGCACTGACTGGCCGAGGCGGGTGGGCTTACTCTCCAGCACTTGGGAAGGCCAGGAAGTTTTAGGCTAAAAGTATGTGCCCCTTGCCCTGGACACGTACACCTTAAGATGTGGTATGGTCAGGGACCCTTCCAAAAAAGTCCCTTAATTTTACAGATGGGAAACAGTCTGGGCTGAGGAACATTTGCCCCAAATCCCAAAGCTGGGATAGGGATCTGTGTGACAGTCTCCATTGCCAGCTCTTGACCCTGAACGGCCCACTGGGAATAGATCAGCACAGGCAGGGCTGTGACCAAGGGGTCAGGGCATGGGTAAAGAGTGAGGGGTACCTAAGGGATATTGGCACTGTGGAGGAAGGAGCATGGGGGGACTTAGGGTGTTGAGTCAGCATCCCTCTGAAAGGGGAGCTGCCCTGGGAGCTCGTCAGGGAACAGGTCGTGGGTACCCCAGGAAGAATAGGAGAGCTCTCAGATTCCCACCGGGCCCATTCAGGGTTTCAGTCTGTCGGTCTGTGAACAGGGTTTCAAGTTTAAGGTGGAAACATGGCTTTTGTATCCTGTCTCAGAAGAGACAGAAGCTGACCTGGAACAAGATGGATTGGAGGGAGATAACAGGAAGGATTTCCTTGGAATGACCTGTCCTTAGCTGTGTGTGTCTACCGGGGCGATATGGAAGTGGGGGCTCAGCCCCTCGCTAACGTCACTCTGACTCATCTGTTTGTCCTCTAGAAGGTAAACTCAAGTTTTCAGCTTCCAGCAAAGAACTCGGGCCCAGCATCTTCGGAACCAAGGTTGACCCTGGCACCTGTGGGACCACGAGCAGCTGTGTCACCTCCTTCAGAGAGGCCGAGACTGGTTTTGTCATCTCCCCGACCTGTCCTAGCGCCACTGTCCATCGCTGGAGAACAGAAAAGGCCTCCGCCCCCTCACAGCTCCAACAGGGCAGCCAAGTCTGTGGGCCAACTGGTAGTATCTGCTGCTGCAGCATCCAAGCCTCCACCAGTCGCCTCAGTCTCAATCCTGGCTCCGAAGTCTCTGGGGCAGCTAGTAATATCTGCCTCTGCTATGCCAAGGCCATCTCCGGCTCCCCTGGGGTCCGTCCTAACTCCAACTTCTAGGGATCAGAAGCAGTTATCACCCACCTCTGTGGGACCTAAGCCAGCATTGGCAACCTCAGGCCTAAGCCTAGCGCTGGCCTCTCAGGAGCAGCCCCCGCAGTCCCCCTCCAGTCCTTCCCCTGTGCCGAGTCCCGTTCTGTCACCCTCTCAGGAGGGTCACCTGGCTGCAGCATCTGTGACATCTACCCCAGCTTCTGAGAGACAGTTGCCGGCTAGACAGAAGGATACCGCAGTTCCCAGGCCCACTCCTCCTGCAGACAAGTGTCTCTACACTCCAGAGCGGGCAGCTGGTCCCGCCACCTCTCCACCAAGGGCCCAAGCTTTCTCAGACCCTCGGCTTTCCCCCTCTTTCCGCGCGAGACCAGAGGCTCCACGCCACAGCCCAGAGGATCCCGTCTTGCCGCCGCCACCGCAGACCCTGCCCTTGGATGTGAGCCCAGGCCTTCCAGAGTCTGGCACCCGTTCCCCTGGACTTCTGTCCCCTACCTTTCGGCCAGGAATCCCTTCAAGCCAGACTGTGCCCCCACCTCTGCCAAAGCCACCTCGGTCTCCCAGCCGCTCCCCGAGTCGCTCTCCCAACCGCTCTCCCTGTTTGCCCCCAGCCCCTGAGGTGGCACTCCCAAAACCTGTCACCCAGGCTGCAGGGTCTGGCAGGTGCCCAAGCCCTAACCTACAGGCACAAGAAAGTCCAGCAGCCGCCACCACCACCACCTCACCAACATCTTCTTGGTCAGCTCAGCCTACTTGCAAGAGCGACCCTGGATTCCGGTGAGATCATGAAAAGTTACTGGGGCTTGAAAGGAGAGACTGGTCATTCTTCCAGGGTGACCGTGCGTTTTAACTCGGTTTACCTCGATAGGAATGGATTGGGGGGGGGGGGGGGACGCTAATGGACCTACTTTGGAACCCTGGAAGATGCTGTCTCTTTCTAGGGAATTTGCTTCTTGGGTTTATCCCTAGGAAGGTAGTTAGGGATGTTAGGCCCACTGTGGGTCTTTTCTAAGGGCCCTTACATATTTAGCTCCATTTAGCTCCCTAGAAGGAGTTCTGTGAAAGAGAAAGGGAGGGCAGGAAAATGGTACCCAGCAGTAAACCCTCCCATGCCCCTGCTTTCAGGATCACTGTGGTTACATGGAATGTGGGGACCGCCATGCCCCCTGATGATGTCACATCTCTTCTTCACCTGGGCAGTGGCCACGACAATGATGGTGCAGATATGATTGCCATAGGGTGAGGAGCAGTGTGGGTGGACCCCCTTTCCTGGGCATTTTGGCCTCCTGGACAAACCCATAGAAGGAATTTCTAAAACAGTCCCTCACCTCCCAGGTTGCAAGAAGTCAATTCCATGATCAACAAGCGGCTCAAGGATGCTCTCTTTACTGACCAGTGGAGTGAGCTCTTCATGGATGCACTGGGGCCTTTCAACTTTGTGCTGGTAACAACACAGACACCCTTGTGAGAAGCAGGAGCCCTTCTGGATTCTTGCTCCCATCCCAGAGAGACTGCTGGGTGTCCCTATTGCCAGGGTAGGGAGATGAGGGGGTAGGGGGAGAGCTGTATGCCGAGGGTCCCCAGCACGCCTCCCCCTGCAGGTGAGCACCGTGAGGATGCAGGGCGTCATTCTGCTGCTCTTTGCCAAGTACTACCACCTACCGTTCCTACGGGACGTGCAGACAGACTGTACTCGTACTGGCCTGGGTGGCTACTGGGTGAGTGGGGGGTGGGAGGGTGGATGGGGTATGGGTCTGAGTGTGGCTTGCAAGATCCCCCACCTCACCCTTGCATCCTTTGCCCCAGACCCGCCCCAACCCAAGCACCATCCATTTCTACGCCCCGCCCCATTCCTTCTCTGGCCCTTCCCTGTCCTAGCCTCCCGTTTCTTTCCTTAGAACTCATCCTGGCTTAAAATTAAGCCTCCTATGCTCCTCACAAGTTCTTGTGGCCAGCCCAGTGACTCCCCTCCTGGCCCAGGTCAGGCTCATGACCTGTCAAACCTCACCCCTAGGGTAACAAGGGCGGAGTAAGTGTGCGCTTAGCAGCCTTCGGGCACATGCTGTGCTTCCTAAACTGCCACTTGCCCGCACACATGGACAAGGCAGAACAGCGCAAGGATAACTTTCAAACTATCCTTAGCCTCCAGCAATTCCAGGGACCTGGTGCACACGGCATCTTGGATCATGAGTAAGTGAGAATGCAGAGTGGGTGGGATGGGAATGGTGGGCTACTGACCCACTCGTACCACCTCAGAAAACTGAGGCAGCTAGCAGTTTGGTGGGAGAGAGGAGGATCCTGCAAGGTAGAGCTTTGCTGAGGGATACCTTCTTGCTGAGGTTCCTCACCTGATGTCTCTAGACCCTCTTTTTCCTCCATCCCTTGCCTGACTGAAGGCTCTGGCAGCTCCCACCCATTGGCACTTCTAAAGGGTTGGGTGGGTGACAGGAAGGATCTAGATTGAGTCTTTGCGCTCCATGAACCCACTGACCCCCATTTCCACCCTGTGAGCAGTCTTGTATTCTGGTTTGGGGACCTGAACTTCCGCATTGAGAGCTATGACCTACACTTTGTCAAGTTCGCCATAGACAGCAACCAACTCCATCAGCTCTGGGAGAAGGACCAGGTAGGTAGTAATCTGCCTCCCCTTCCCTGACCCTGAACTCAACCAATACCTCCGGTTTCTGCCTTTGACCTCATCTGTCCCATCCCATCTCTGGATGCTGTACAAGGCCCAAGCTCTACTTTTCTGGATCCTCACAGCTCAACATGGCCAAGAACACTTGGCCCATCTTGAAAGGTTTCCAGGAAGGGCCCCTTAACTTTGCTCCCACTTTCAAGTTTGACGTGGGTACCAACAAATATGATACCAGGTAAGCCATAAGAGGGGGTGGGATGAAGGAAAGGGACAGAAGATAAAGCTGGGACTATGCTTTGACCCCCAGACCTTGGAATTCAGGCTACCTATCCTCTCCTATTGCAGTGCCAAAAAGCGGAAGCCAGCCTGGACAGATCGCATTCTGTGGAAGGTCAAGGCTCCAAGTGGAGGTCCCAGTCCCTCAGGACGAGAGAGTCATAGGCTCCAGGTGACCCAGCACAGCTACCGCAGCCACATGGAGTACACTGTCAGTGACCACAAGCCTGTTGCTGCCCAGTTCATTCTGCAGGTAAGGCATGGCCTCATCTGCCCCTCATGATGTCCCTTGGACCAGCTGAGCATCCTCTATCAGGAACCTTTCCACCGGTCCTTAACAGCATCCATTTTCTTCAAGTAAAGAGGGAGTGGTATTATAATCTTCCCTTTCAGATGAGACTGTGCCTGAAAGGGCCCCCCTTGCCTAGGACCACACAGTAAAAGGAGGAAAAAAGAAGGATTTGAATCCAAGACAGTTTGATTGAAAGCTCATATCTCTCGACTATCTGTAGCTGACTTTATTCTTCCAAGAAATGTTTAGGGCATCAACCTGAAATTTGAAGAACAAACTGCTCTTGCAAAGAACTCAAGTTCATTTTCCAGCATTCACGTGAGGTATTTCACAATCACCTACAACTCCAGATTCAGGAGATCTGATGCCTCTAGCCTCTGTGGGCACCTACACACATGCACGCACCTACCTCCTCATGCACAGAGTCTGAAAAATAATCTCAAAATTCTTTCCTTAGAAAAGTGTGCCTATATTGAACAGACACAGGGGTTTTTTTCCTTGTCATTTCCCTTAAGCAGTGCAGTAAAGCAACAGCCTTCATGTCATTTGCATTACATTATTATAAGTAATCTAGAAATGAATTAAAATATATACAGGGATGTACAGTTACATGCACATACTATATACTGTTTTACATAAGGAACTTCAACCTCCCTGGGGGGTTAGCATCTACCAGGGGAACCAAACAGACCTGGATGCTCAGGATGACGTCACTGTGTTTAGAACTGAAGTTCCTAGTTGCCAAAGTAAAAGGAGGCATTTCTAGAGTGTAAGACGCTAACTCTCTGGTTTACTATGCGGTAGCCTCAGGCTCCCTCTGAGATGTCGTTGTGCCCCAAGTCTAGTGGCAGAAGCAGACAAGGGTAGGTCCCATGTTTCCAACCTTGAATCCTAAACTGCAGTTTCTGGATTTCTTGGTTTGATAAGGAGCCCTGCAGGCCAAAGAATGTTTCTCAAGGGACCTCTGTCACGTGATCAGTCAATGGGACCCCACCCAAGCCTGGCCTCTTGGGAACTCTGGGACAGGGATGGGGTGGGAGCTTTTGTTGTTATTGTTTCTAAATTACTTCTTGTTATGTCCTAGGCTCCTTCAAACTCATGATTCTCCTGCCTCAGCTCCTCAAGTGTTAAGATTGCAGGCATGTGCCACCACACTGTAGCCCTTAGTCAGGGACCTCACCTTGAGACTCCACATTAGGCCACATTGTCCTGTTCTTCCTGTGGTGGACAGGAAAAAAATGTTACCTGGGGCTTGGGATGCAGCTCAGTGGTAGGAGACTTCGCTAGCATAGGTAAGACACTGGGTTCAATCCCGGAATTGCAGAAAGAACTAAAATTAAACAAACAAACAAACAAACTTTTAAAAAAGTTATTGTAAGGTTGGTCCTGTGGCCAATTCCAGGACTGAGAATAGTGAAGCAAATGGATCAAGAGTTCAAAGCTAGCCAGGGGGCCACATAGTGAGGCCCTGGGTCAAACAATAATAAAAATTACCTATTGAGCTAAGCATGGTGGCAAATCTCTCTAATTACAGCATTTTGGAGGCTGAGGAAGAAGAATTTCAAGTTCAAATCCAGTCTGGATTCTATAATGAGTTGCAGGCCTCCCTGGAACACACTGAGACTCTGTGGTAAAAACAAAAAGACATCCACCATATGTAGGGCCCTTGGCGTACACCGTCCCTTTGCATGCAGTAGGTCCTGAAATTTCCAAAGTCTCCTTTCTATTTTAGTGTTGGGGCTATTTATTTATTTTCTGCATATAGGTGTTTTGGTTGTGTGTGCTTCTGTGTACCTGGTACTCGTAGAGGCCAGAAGAAAGAGGGTGGATAGTTGTAAGCCACCATTTGAATGCTGGGAATTGAACCTGGGTCCTCTATTCTTGTTTTTGTTTTTTGAAGATTTATTTATTTTATATATGTGAGTACACTGTCACTGTCTTCATGCACACCAGAAGAGGACATCAAATCCCACTACAGATGGTTGTGAGCCACCATGTGGTTGCTGGGAATTGAACTCAGGACCTCTGGAAGCAGCCAGCGCTCTTAACTGCTGAGTCATCTCTCCAGCCCCTTGCTTTGCCCCCCCTCCTCCTCTTTTTTTTTTTTTTTTTTTTTTTTTTTTACATTTATTTATGTGCCCAGGTGTGCACTCTCTGAAAGAGTCCAGAGGATAACTTTGGGAGCTGGAGCTCTCTCTCTTGCTGAATGTGGGTCAAGAGAATAACCTCAGCTCACTCCTTACCCACCAGGCCCTCTCCCTGGCTTTGTTTTTTGATTGGTTGGGGATTTTGTTTGTTTTGCTTTCTTTTTCTTGTCTTTTTTTTTTTGAGAACAGATTCTCTTGTAGTCTGGTCCGGTGTCCAACCAAGGACCACTCTAGAATCTGCTTTCCAGCCTGCACCTAAGGACTAAGGTTATGGGCATGGACCACCATGCCATGCCTCTGCGGGGATTTTGACCTTGCAAAGCCTTAGAGCACATTTCAGCCTGCCCTTCAGTTAGGAACCGGGGACAGGGAAAGAGTGTACTGGTTTCTTCTGGAACAGCTACACTCCGAAGCCAGGGAAAGAAACCTGAAACCAGATCAACAGGGACCAGACAAAGGCAAGGCTGGCACCACGTGAGCATTTCCTTAAGGACACAGGTGGCCAGGTCTCTGGCTGCTTGCCACTGCAGAAACTCCACCTGTCTAGGTGACTCCCTGGTTGTCCTGGCTGGTCCCAGAGGAAAACCACTCGTGATAATAATTTGTCTTCATAGACTCAAGGCAAGGCAGTGTTATTAGTTGGCTCTCAGTAGTAAGATTCAGATGGGGGAAACTAAGTCTGGGGATGGCCAGGGTCTTGTCTGAGGTTGCACAGCAAAGTAACAGTAGAGCTGGAAAATGAGCTGAGGTCTCCAGCAACCGTTTCTGGCCTCTTGTTAGCTCCAGGAAATCGAACTTATCTCAGAATCCTGTGTACCATGGGACTTTACCTATCTCCCTCGCTATTGTTTAAGCAAATTATTTAATAATTTCAAGCTCCAGGCACACACAGAGACACACACAGGCAAAACACACACAGTGCACAGACACATATGCAGGAAAAACACTCATAGACACAAAACAATTTTTTTTTTTTTGGTTTTTCAAGACAAGGTTTCTCTGGGTAGCCCTGGCTGCCCTGGAACTCACTCTGTAGACCAGGCTGCCCTGGAACTCACTCTGTAGACCCGCCTGCCTCTGCCTCCCAAGTGCAATTTAATTATTTTTTTAAAATTAAAACAAAATATGAGTTTCCAGACCAAGGGCCTGCCTTCTGAAAGGCTAAGGAAGCTGACCATTATATAACCTGTCTATGGCTGAGCTGAGGCCAAATCTAAGACTGGCTGGCTTCAGATCTATGCCCCACCAGAGGCAGTAATTTTTGATTGATTTTTACCATATTTTTGGAGTAGTGTTTCACTATATAACCCATCCTGGACTAGAACTTGCCGTGTTACCCAAGGCTATATTCAAATTATCCATCCTCCTGCCTCAACCTCCAATATACTGTTATTACAAGTATGGGTCACTACCCAAGAGGCCTAGGTATGTGGGATGCTAGAGGGTCTCTGACTGACAGCATCCTCTGTCCCTGCCTTGCTTGGGCAGTTTGCCTTCAGGGATGATGTTCCTCTGGTGCGGCTGGAGGTAGCCGATGAATGGGCAAGGCCAGAGCAGGCCGTGGTGAGGTACCGCGTGGAAACAGTATTTGCCCGAAGCTCCTGGGACTGGATCGGCTTGTACCGGGTAAGACTCTGCAGGAAGGAAGTCACTCTGGAGGAAGGAAGGGGCCTGCAGGCCCTCTGTATCACTGGCTTATCCCGCGTTTGGTCATGCTCTGCTAGGAAGCTGCTAGTTTTAGGGGATCAAAACCCGGGGTTCCTCTTTCCCTAGGTGGGCTTCCGTCACTGTAAGGACTATGTGGCTTACGTCTGGGCCAAGCATGAGGAAGTGGATGGGAATATCTACCAGGTACTTACAAGAAGGGGAGGGTTGGGGACACCGGGATTCTACTTGGGGGAGGGAGTCCTGAGGCTGCCCGCTGGCCCCAGCTTGGGCCTCTACCCTTGCGTCTACCAGGTGACCTTCAGTGAGGAGTCACTGCCCAAGGGCCACGGAGACTTCATTCTGGGTTACTATAGCCACCACCACAGCATCCTCATTGGCGTCACAGAACCCTTTCAGGTAAATGGATCAGACGATAGGGCCAAAGCAGGCCAAGATGTCCCAGTCGAATGTTACATCTCCCATGTTCTCTCTGTGACCTTAGACCAGTAGCCCAACCTCACTGGGTCTGCCAACAGGGAAGGAGGGAGTGGGCAGGCTAAAGAGTGGAGTTGCCCCAGCGGCCAGTGTTCTCTCCAGATCTCGCTGCCTACCTCAGAATCTGCCAGCAGCAGCACAGACAGCTCGGGCACCAGCTCGGAGGGGGAGGATGACAGCACTCTGGAGCTGCTGGCACCCAAGTCCCGCAGCCCCAGCCCTGGCAAGTCCAAGAGACACCGTAGTCGCAGCCCTGGCCTAGCCCGCTTCCCCAGTCTCGCTCTCCATCCCTCGTCCCGTGAACGCCGTGGTGGCAGCCGAAGTCCCTCACCCCAGAGCCGCCAACTGCCTCGGGTAGCCCCTGACAGGGGTCACAGTAGTAGCAGCCGAGGTAGTAGTGAGGAGGGGCCCTCTGGGCTGCCTGGACCCTGGGCCTTCCCACCCTCTGTGCCTCGAAGCCTGGGCCTGCTTCCAGCCTTGCGCCTGGAGACCGTAGACCCTGGTGGTGGAGGCTCCTGGGGAGCTGACCAGGAGGCCCCTGACCCTAATAGCCTCTCCCCTAGCCCCCAGGGCCGACTGGGGCTGGAGGAAGGGGGTTTGGGGCCCTGATAGGGGAGGCAGACGGCCTAGACAGTCTCATTCTGCCTATCTTCCACAAGCCTGCCTGCCTGCCTCTCTCTTGCTGCTTCTCCAGCCGTTAACCACATCTGCCACTCTGTCTTGGCCAGGAGCGGCCTACTGGGGGGTCCCCAAACTCAGTCCTGGTACCACCTCAACTGTGACAATCAGCAAAGCCTCGCCTGGGCCCTCATCTGGGATGATGGGGGGAACGGACAGATATTCCCATCTTGGAGGTCATCCATTAGGAATTAAATTCTCCAGCTTCACTCTTGGCTCCTTCCTGACTTGTTAGCAGTTGCAGATGTGACAGAGTGATAGAACTGACATATATTAGGCACCAGCTGTATATGGAAACATGCCATCTTTCATTTCCACCATAATCCTGTGTGCTCAGTGCCATCCTTAGAGCCATTACACAGATGGGCAAATTGAAGCCAAGAGGATGAATCTCAAAAGCAGACAACAAAGCTCAGTCCAGCTGTGTGTTAGAGAAGAAGAATGTTTACTGGGTGGTATGTGTGTTGATTAATTCATTTACTCCTCAGCACCCCTGTGAGGTAGTTCACGGTTACGGGTCCCCTTTTCAAGCTGGGGGTGTGATTTAGTTGGTAGCATGCTCCAACCAGGCTGGAAGGGTTGACACCCTGGTTTCTCTCCCCAGTATCACCTAAAACTTGGTGTGATGTCATACGCCTGCAATTCCAGCATTTTGGAGGTAGAGGAAAGTGGGCCAGAAGTTCAAGGTTACCCTCCTATACATAGCGGAAGCTAGCCTGGGCTACAGTGAAACCCTGACTCAGACAGACAAACAATAATGACCCCCACCTCTACCTTCTCTTTCAGAGGAGGGCACTAAGGCCCATGTGGAGGAGGGAGGTCCCTTGCCCTAACTCCTCATGGGCACAGAAAAGATTTCAATTTAGAATTAGAACAGAAAGATTAGTTCAGGCCAGGAAGGACCCAGAAACTATTTAAAGAAGGGGTCTCCTGTAAAGAACGTGGGAACACCCTCCTCACCCTGGATTCAGGTACAGGCATTTCTCTTGTATCCTTGGTTTCCCACCTACGGCTTTAGGCCTCACTGTAAAGTGCTGGGGCTCAGAAAGGCAGGTCTAGCAACAGGGACACTCAAGTACCTGGTTCCCATACCTCCTGGATTCCTGGAATCAGCCACTCCCCTTTTCTATCTGTGTATGAAGTTACCTGGCAAGGTCTAAGCCCAAGGCATCAGAATAGCCTCTGAACACCACATCCCGGCACAGAGGGGTTGTGTCACCAGTTCAAGGTCACCAAGTACAGCGGGAGATGCGGTCCAATATTTGGACCTTGAGGTTCCTTCCATCAACCCCCCTGCAGTCCATCAGAGCCATGTTGTTCCTCAAAGAAGAGACCAACCAAGTCTCTCAGAATATAGCAACACCAGGAAGGAGGTCCAGGCTGGTGCCCAAGCTGCTGTTACTGTCATTATGAGCTCCAGAATTTCTTCTGTCCCCTGCGTCTCCAGATTGCCTGGGTTACTTGCAGACACTGGCTGTAGAATGACATGGTGCTCCCTGGGGGCTCCACAGGCTGTGCCAGAGCCCCACCTGTGCCTTTATCCCTGAAATGGAGTCGGCTCTTGTGAAGCCTCTGCAAGTGCCGAGCTGACACCTTAATGGCCCTGTGGTCTCTGGAACAGCTGTGGGGACACAAGGGGTCAAAACCAGCAGAATCCACCCTACTTTGAAAATAGGGCGGAGGCCCAGAGAGGAGCAGGTGTGAGGCCAGGGTCACCAGCCAAGCAGAGAGGGCAGGGTTATACCCGGATGAGGCAGGGTTAACTCTAGTACCCAGAGGCTGAGGTTCCAGTTCTGGGTGGCTGTGGAAACCTTATTCAGCAATTGAGCCTGTTTCCCTATCTCTGTGTCTGGCAGGTCTTGAGCTACGTACAGCACATTCTATTTCCTTGGCTCCAGCAATCTTTTGGCTCGCTTGTTTTTGTTTGAGACAGGAGCTCACTGTGTATTCTAGACGGGCCTCTAAAATACTATTTATCCCACCTAGGCCTCAAAGTAAATCCTCCTTCCTCATTTTACTGAGGTGTGTGCCCCATACCTGGCTTTCCTATAACCAATCTACAGGGAAGCATGTAGAGGGCTAGAAAGCTGAATCAATTATCAAGGGCATACAAGAATGAAATCTCAGAGCACAGGCACACATCCCCTCCCGCACAGCCTGCTGCAGAGCTGGGCCCAGGGCAGCAAGGGTCAGAGGAATGATGACATGCAGCCTAGCTTAAGCCCCTCTGACCCTTCACCATGCCCCCTTTCCCCAGCACACAATTGGTTCTTATAAACAAACAAACAAACCCAGCCCTTGGCAAAGGCCTCCATCCCTCCATCCCCCCTGGCTCTGCGTTCACTTACCCTTTGCCCTCAGCACAGTCAAGTTGGGGGGCCAGCTTAAAGCAGGTGGTACCCAGGAGATCCCAAACTTTGTCGGTGCCTGCAGGCGGGCTGTGGAGCCTCAGGAAACGTGCCAGACTGAGGGGAGATGCAGTCGCAGGCTGTTCCAGAACCTTGCCAGGTGCCCCAGCATGGTTCTGGTGGCAGGCAGCCCTCTCCCGAGCCCACCCAGGAGGCCTCACCGGCGGGTGCAATCGCAGTGGAAAAGGGGCATCTGGGCACTGTTGAGCAGGTGGAACTTGGTTTCCTGGGGCTTGATCTGGTGCTCACACTGGTCCAGGTGGCGAAGGCTTCGACAGACTCGGTGGGCACCTGGGGGGCAGATGTGGTAGTTAAGAAAGTCCAGTTCACCAGGAAAGCCTCACCTGGGCCTGCTACCATCCAGGAGACACACCAGTACATGTGTTTGGTTACACTGTCCTCTTCTGTCTCCTCCCTTATGTTCACAGAATGTCAAACACATAGCATGAATCCTTGCCGTGTGTGTGTGTGTGTGTGTGTGTGTGTGTGTGTGTGTGTGTGTACACATGCTCACACACACACACAGAGGCTGTCTGAGGGTCTCAGATAAGGATTCCTGGACTCAGAGACTGCTAAGCTGAGTCTGGGAGAGGAAAAAGAGAGCGGGATCCAGACAGAAAAAGAGCACGCGCAAAGGCCTAGCGTGAACAGATTGTGGGGGCTTCATTTTTTTTCCTTCTAGGCTTGAGTGCAGAACCATGCACATTGTAGACAAATGCTTTACCACTGGCTGCATCCAGCCCTGTATCTAGCTCTTGCCATCAGCCTTGGAGGAACTAGGGAAGTCTGTGAAGCTGAAGTTTCAGCTAGTGGGTACTTGATAGGGCCTGAGTGTGCTCAGTGTTGAGACTTTATCAGCTGATATTGCAAGAGGTGATGTACTCAACAGGACATGACACTACTCAATCTATAGACTACGGAAATCCCTTATATCTAATGAAGAAAGTTGGAATGCCCTGGGAGGTGTTTAGAACAAACAAACAAACAATAATAACAATAATAATAAAAACAAATAGGTAACACTACATTTGCAAACAGAGGTAAGAACACCCACCCAACATACCCCTGAAAAAGCTTGATTTTTAAGCTCACTTTGATGTTTTGGGCCATCCTGGAAGCCCAGATGTGGAACTCCTGGCTGGCCTCTGGGGATCATATCAGGTCTGGAGGAGATGGCAGGGGTCTGGAAAGGTGTAGTGGTAGTTGTGCTGTGACGTCTGGCTTGTGTCTGCTGTGGGCCCCTCTTCTGTGGGTGTTTGCTGGGTGCTGGGCTTTGGGGGCTGGGAGTATATGAGGTGGCCTCAGCCTTCCAGGAGGCATTATAGTAAGTCCTGGGCCGAAGGTGAGCAAGGGGCGTGGAGCCATATGCCCTGCACCTGAAGGGGGCAATTTGAGGCATTTAGTGACCCAGAATTCCTGTTCCCAAAGCCTCACAGAATCATCTCTGTGGACTAAATCTCTGCCAGTTTCTTTCTTTACTTCTTCTTTCTTTCTCCTTCCTTCCTTCCTTCCTTCCTTCCTTCCTTCTTTCCTTCCTTCCTTTCAAATTATTTTTTATATATGAGTACACTGTTGCTGTCTTCAGGCACACCAGAAGAGGGCATCAGATCCCATTACAGATGGTTGTAAGTCACCATGTGGTTGCTGAGAATTGACCTCGGGACCTCTGGAAGAGCAGTCAGTGCTTTTAACCACTGAGGTATCTCTCAAGCCCTCTCTGCCAGTTTCATCAGTCCCCCTCCTACTAGGTTGTGGGAAATACCCCAGAAGGGTGCAAAGCCCTAGCCCTGCCCTGACCGAAGGACAATGCATGGGTGCTGGAGGACAAACAGACCTCCCTCCCTGGTCTTAGAGCCCAGGTTGCCCTGCTGGTCGGGCAAGGACTCCAGTGGGGCAGCCACATACCCGCCCCACCAGTTCCAAGCCACACAGGCCTCCTGCTCCTTCAGCACAAAGCAGGGGATCTCCAGCACGTTGAAGAAGGCCACGCCCATGATGTCGGAGATGGAGTCACCCTGGCTCCTCAGGCACTGTTGAAACCTGTCCCCAGAACCAGAATTCAGGTCCAAGGACCCCGGAGAGCCTCCTGGGAACTTTTGCAGCCCACCCTACCAAAGGATCCTTCCTGCTCTAGAGCCTCAGTTCGGCCCACCTGCACGGAGGGTGGTTGGAAGAAGGGGCCCCAGCTGCTGGTCTTTAGAACTCTCTGGGTCCCTGGTGCCTAGACCCAAGAACCGGGTAACTCTACTCTGTCCCCGAGCCTCAGGCCCTCTCTTTCTGCTGCCAACCTGGCGTCACAGTCGCAGTGAGAGATGGTGTGGAAGCGGAAATTTCGGATGCCATAGTTATACTGCAAGGGCGAAATGGTTTGTGGGCACTGATCGTGTTCCCGGCAGCAGAGGTCAGGGCCGTGGAACACGCCTGCATGGAGAGAAAGGGAACAAAGTGGAGCAGGGGCCTGGATGCTGTGAAGCAGCTCATATATGCCTACCTTGTATAGCAAACGGCCCTCCGCAGTCCAGCTCATGGCCAGGGCAGGGCGCTTGTTGTCCAGATACAGGGCCCTCACAGCTCCAGAGTTCTCAGAGAAGACCACAGGCTGGCAGCCTCCTTTGCCTGGTCCAAACAAGGGAGCCCACCCACCAGCTTCTGGACTTGTCTTCCTCAGAGCTGACTCACAGAGTTCCCAAGCTCACACCCAAATAAAACTCCAGATAATGAAAGTGTGTGTTATGGAATGATAGTCAGGCCAGGCACAGTCTTTCCTCTGGCACAGCAAGAACATCTTGGGTGGCCAAGATGCCATCCTGCCTGCTCAAGCCTAGTCCTCCAGCAGCATTCCTTGCAGATATACAGCATTCAACCACAGTTCGAGCAATGGCGCCCTTTGTTGTGATGTTTACATGAGCGGAGTTCACAGCAGCCCCCAAAGGGAAGTGGCTCTTTATCTTCTAGATAAGGAACTTGGAGCTTCAAGAAGTGTCAGCTTGAATATGCTGAGCTGTACCCAGGTCTTTGGAGCTCTTGCCACTGAAGAACCTCATGGGTAGAGGTTGTTTAGAGCAGTAGAATCTGGATCCTCCTCAATCTACCTCCTCCCTCGAGTGATTCATGGGTTTGAGTAAGACCTTTCACATCCATGACGTCACTTAAGTGTCTCATGAAGAGCTACTCATATTCATACCCATTTTACAGATTTAAAAAATGAGGTTAAAGTGCCTATGTCACTTCTCCAATAACACAGCCTGGAAGAATGGGAGCCAGGCTGGAGTCCAACACCCCACCCCACATATACATACCATACACCTACCCAAACCCCGGGGGCTCACCCAGTTCTGAGGCATTTTCAGCAGAGTTCCCAACACCGCACCACAGCGTGCCAGGAATGGTCCAGCCTCTCCTCCTTCGACGGTGCTCTCTGTCAGGTGCTCCACTCTGCTCTATTGCTCGCTTCTCCCTGGCTCCTGTAGGACTATCCTGAGACCTTTGACATGCCTCCCACTGGCTCTGCAGAGTGGCCAGTGCTCTCTGCAGCGCAGGTCCAGGGGTTTGGATGAAGGAGTGCTGCAAAGGCTCATGAGCACAGAGGGCCCTGAACGCTGTGATAAGTTCAGATTCATCCTGCCTGATACAAACCTGCAGCCTGTGGTGTGTATCCCAGAAGGCCTGGAATAATGCCAGGCCTTGGGCATCTTTGCCCAAGAAGCTCAGGGAGCCCAGAGGGTTACCAGGGATGGGCTGGACCAAATGGCAGGAGGTACTGTCCCAGTGACGGGTATGGGAGCCCTCTAGGAAAGCCAGCACTCCTAGAAGTACCCCCAGGACCCCCATTCTACTCTAGTCCAGCCTGGTCAGACAAAGCCCCGGGATGCCTGCCTTTGACTGCCCCTGAGGCAGCTGCTGAGGCTCCAGCGGAAGCGATGCCCAGCAGCCCCTGGGTGTCAGGGCCAATGAATGGAGCCTAGGGAGGAGGAGGAAGGCTGGTGTATGGGGTGATATTGGGCTTGTAACCGAATCCACCGGCTGGGCAGGCTGCTGATTGGCTGAGGGATGCATTGCTGAGCCCACGCCTCCACTCATCGTGTCCGCGGAGCTGTCCAGTCACCTGCCCCGGGCTGCCCTGGAAGCATCTGTGGGAGCCAAAGCCTTGGACTATGAGGGTGAGGATGGAGGAGGGAGGTCAAGGGGGAGCTTTATCCCCTTTGGAGCCAGAAGAGAGTTCAGGGACTTAGAGGAGACCTCCAGAACCTGTCCTTGTACTCCTAACCCAGTTGCAACTACCACACCCAAGTCTATGAGATTGGCAAGAGGCCATGGACTTCAGTTAGGGCGGGTGAAAGAGGCCAGGGCACGGCTGGGGCTCTGGAGCCCACCTTGGGAGTTCCCAAATCTTCTGGGAAAAGAAGGTTGATTCTGGTGCTCTTTGCAAGTCCTGGTTCTGAGAAAGGCTGTTGGGATTCTCCAAAGAGAGTGCCACAGGATCCCTGCGACTTCCAGCACAGGTCTGGTCCAACGCCATACTCCTGTCTGATGGTTGGGATACATAACCAGAGTAGGACCTGATAGTAACCTGGAGCAGGACTGGCACTGGGGATTTAAAAGATAAGGTCCCCAAATAAGTATAAAATGGCTCAGGGGGCCAGGTCCTTCTATTCTTGGAGTATGACGCCCAGAAGGAATCATGTGTCCCACCCCCCCCAAGAGGCTTACGTCTCTGTATCATGGAGGGGGCTATACTCAGCACTGTTTCCCATGTCCCCAAGCTGATGTGTTATTTTGCTTCCAACCATCTGGTGAAGCTAGTAGTTATACCCATTATATAGATGAAGAAACTGAGCCCAGCTGGCTGTTATGTGCACACCTTTGATCCCAGCACTTAGAAGGCAGAGGTGGGCAGATCTCGGTGTTTAAGGCAAACCTGGTCTACATAATGAGTTCCAGGACAGCCAAAGCCACAAAAACCCTGTCTCAAAAACAAACACACAAACAACAACAGCAGCAGCAGCAACAACAACAACAGTCAAGATAGGAAGAAACTGAAGCCCCAGAGTGATGTAAAAATAATTCAAACGACACTCAGGTCCCCACAGGGCTGAGAGAGTTTAAAGGCGCAAATTGGGGCTAGCTGGAGCAGTCCCCCTCAGCTGCCATGCTACACTCTGCAGGAAGTCAAGTCCCGTCGAGGCAGAGGCAGAGCCAGTGTAGGAAGGGAGCAGAGAGTCCGCTTCAGCCATGAGGCCTATCTTTGTGGCTTCAGAACTAGCCCTGACCTGGAGGTAATAGCCGAGGATTAATGAAAAGAGAATTATTTAACCCAGGTGCCAAACCCCTCTCCTGAGGTTGAGAAAGATGTGGTGGCAGTGAGAGAAGAGGGTGTGGGCACAAGCCAAGGTTTTAAAAAAAGCACAGTAGTGGTATTCGCTGTTGTCGTAGGACCTGCCATCCAGCTCGGCTCCCTTTTCCACATTCCACAGCCTTCCTTGCCCTTCACTGGGAAGGCTGGATGGACTCACATCAAGAGCCCAGCTTTGGAAAGATCAGACAGACCCAACTGGAACAGTGTGAGCCTGGCCTTAGAAACCTACAGCTCTGGCCCTCAGCTTCCTCTTCTGCATGACCGGGACGTTCCTGATCCCTGTTGTTACTCACAGGCATTAGGTAAGACTCTTACCATAAGCATAGCGTCCGTCCGCTGTGAAAACACTCACTAACACCCCAGGGTAGCAGGAAGCAGCCTAACTAGGAGAAAGCAAACCCTAAGGTTTGGGGGCCTCTGAATCTATATCTACCCAGTTTGGGACAGGGACTGTGGGAGGGACTGTGGCCAGGGCGCTGCCTCACTAGGGAACTTTGTCCTCTTCAGGTCTTTGTTTTTCTCCTCTGTAGAGGCAGGTTCTGAGGGAGGATCTTTGAGATCTCTTCCTGTCCACCCCATGGGAAGGCAGGCTAGGGTGGCAACAGACTGCAAGGGAGGCAGGCACTCACTGTTTCTCTTCTGACTCCACGTGGGGGACACATCGGTCAGTCTATGGGACAGGAGATGTACCTTGTTTCTCATCAGTGTGTCCCTCAGAAGACAGAGGGTCCAAAATGAGTGGATAAGACCCGGGATGGGGAGCGAGCTTTTCTCTGAGCTTCCACCAACCTGGGATGGAGACTGAGTCACAGCAGGGAATAAGGAGAGGATGTCTATCCAGGAAAGCTCTTTCCTTCCTGTCTGTATCACCCTGTCCCTCTCCCCCTCTTTTCTTTTTTAAGTGGGGTCATTTCTAGCCTAGGCTAGTGTTAGGCTTGGAATCCTCCTGCCTTAGCCTTTCAAATGCTGAGATTATCCTGTGTGCACCCTCACTGTGAACACCACCACTGTGCACACTGTTAGCCATACACACCATCAGTGTACACACCATCACTTTTGGTATGTATGTATGTATGTATGTATGTATGTATGTATGTATTTATTTATTTAATATGAGTACACTGTAGCTGCCTTCGAAAGAGGGCATTGGATCCCATTACAGATGGTTGTGAGCCACCATGTGGGTGCTGGGATTTGAACTCAGGACCTCTGGAAGAACAGTCAGTGCTCTTAACTGCTGAGCCATCTCTCCACCCCCACCCCCACTTTTGGTTTCTTGAGAGACCTAACTTACTTCATTCCCTTTCAAGGCTAAAGGCACAGAGAGCAATCTCTCTCTCTCTCTCTCCCTCTCTCTCTCTCTCTCTCTCTCTCTCTCTCTCTCTCTCTCTGTCTCTCTCTCTCTCTCTCCCCGTTCTGGTTTTTTGAGACAGGATTTCTCTGTGTAATAGCCTTGGCTGTCTGTGGACTAAACTTACAGAGATCCTCCTGCCTCTGCCTCCCAAGCGCTGGGATCAAAAGAGTGCACCACCATGTCCTGCTTGCAACCTGTCATATTACTGTCACCTTTTTACAATGGCCTGTCCTGTCCTACATTTGTCCTGAATCTGGAGCCACCTTAGATTCAAGAACAGCAGATTCCTGAAGGACAGACCACCCCACAGAGAAGGGGGTATCTATGATGCTAGGTAATCGTTCCAAGGCTTTACCTTGGATATGAACGAACTTCAACGGAGAAGTGGTCTCAAACAAATAAGAGCTCTTTTGGACCACTTTGTACACCCAGATCTGAATAACAGATCTGCTTCCCATACCTTGAGCAGGATTGCTCAGGCACACAGATCTCTTGTGCCAGTTCTTCCTCAGTGTAAACCTAAAGGTTGTGCCAGCACTGGAAGGCGAATTTACAAATGACTGAACCCCTCGCCTGTCCTTTCCAATGTCTTGGTTATATATCTTTTCTCTGGTACTTGCTGTTACTTGTATCTTTGGGGCTTTTGTTTTGTTGGAGAGAGGGATTAGAGTTGTACCTCAGACTGATCTTGAAGTCAGTGCCATAGCCTAGGCTGGCTTGCAACTTGCAGAAATCTATCTGCTTTGGCCTCCCAAGTGCTGAGACCATGGTGCACATAGAGGGAGTACATCTTCCCAGGACCTACAGATGCTCCACTGTCCCTCTCAACTCCTGTCTCCCCATCTCAGAGACTTCCTCTGATTTAGCCTGAATGGTGTCTCCCTCTGGCCTTCAGAGCTGGCGCTCCCAGCTTTACCCAGAAGGCGCCATGTGCTCTGTGCTTGGAGAATGGGACGGGCTGTGCCCAGCTTCAGAGCATGCAATTCACTCAGAAACAAAAAGTCATTGCATTTACTGCGTGCCAGGCACTGAATGAGACCCTGGAGAGAGTGTGCTTCTGAGAGCTGGGGAGGGGAAGAACAGCGCGAGCGAGCTCAGGGCGAGAGGGACAGGAAGGGAACACAGCCCTGGGAGAATGGAGGCTGGAAGTGGAAGAGGGGCTGGAGCCTAGTGTCAGTTGGCTCCAGAAAGCTGCTGCCAAGACCGAGTTAGAAGCAGAGGAGATTTATTTGTGGAAATACTTGGAAAAGGATAAAAGAGGAGGCTGCAGAACTGGGCAGGGAAACCCTCCAGGCCATGGTTCAGCTCTGACATCTATGGAAAAGGAGAAAAAGAGGACTCCACCGGGAGGAGCAGGTCTGAGCCAGCCAAGAGATGCTGGTGTGAAGATTTCCTGTGGCGGAGCCCCACTTGGACCCAGTCAGCCCAGCCCCAGTGGCCCAGTTCTTCTGTCAATAGCTGGAGGCTCCCCAAGAAGACAGTGGTCTCTGCTGCAGATCCTGAAGGTGCTGCAGCTTTGGGCTGTCAGTCAACTGTTCTCTCACAGTGACCAGAAGGGACCAGTGAGAGGGACAGAGGTCTAAAGGACAATCTTCCCAGGAGACCTCAGGCTACAGAGAAGGGAATGCTGGGACAGAACACACCTGCAACATCTCCAGGTGGGATTCAGTTCCTTGCACTTCTGACCACAACTGTGCCCAGCTCCAAGTGTGAGGAAATAAAGAATGAGACCCAATGAGATAATCGAGCAAATGGGAGGATGCACCTTAGACCTGATGCTGCCACTCGTTACGTGAAGCTAGGCCACCAAGGTCACACATGCCTGTAATTCCCGCTCTTTGGAGGTAGGCAGGAGAACCAGGAGCTCACTCTGCTCAACTACTTAGCAAATTCAAGCTCTACCTGCACTGTATGAGACCCTGTCTCAGAAAGAAATCAAAATTGAGGGGAAATAAGATATTATAGAAACCATCTTAACGTGCAACATTAGAAGCTATGATGGTTCTAAAATATGCACATATATTCTTTGATGCTGCTCCCTTCAACCCCTCACTAGAGTAAAAGCTGTATTTAGTGACTTGCTCCAACAAGTTAACTGTGCTGAAGTGACATAACTTCCAGTTCCTAAAAGGGTTTGCCTTCCTCCTTACTCTTTCTCTGGAATCACTCCCTCCAGGAAGGAAGCAGAGCCTATCACTGGTCACTGAGGCGGATCTATGAAAAGGCTCTTGTGTTGGGAGATGAGCAGGAGTGTCTTGGCATTGTTGGTCTGTGAGCAGACCACTTTGAAGCAGTTCAGCTTTCACAGGGATATAGTTCTCTCTCTCTCTCTCTCTCTCTCTCTCTCTCTCTCTCTCTCTCTCTCTCCCTCTCTTTCTCCCTGTCTCTCCCTGTCTCTGTCTCTCTCTGTCTCTCTGTCTCTCTGTGTCTCTCTGTGTCTCTCTCTGTCTCTCTCCTCTGTCTCTCTTTCTCTCTCTCTCTCTCTATATATATATATGTGTGTGTGTGTGTGTGTGTGTGTGTGTGTGTGTGTGTGTGTGTATGCACATGTGCGCATGAATTGAAATACCATCCAGTTCATCAACTTAAAGTATACAATAACTAGCTAAGGTGCAGTGGATGGTACAGGCTGATAATCCTGGCACTCCAGAGGCTGAGACAGGAGGATTATGAGTTTGAAAGTCAGCCTGTATAGTGAGACTCTGACTCAGAAAACAAAGAAAAATAAAGAATAAAAATTAAATAAATAAAATAAGGTTTATAGTATTCTTAGCTGTGCAACTGTCACCATTAATTTCAGAATGTTTTCAAATTCCCCAAGAAAGTTCCTGTACTTCCTAGTAGTTATTCAGACTCCTCCTAGCACACAGTGACTGTGAATTGCTTTTATGTCTCCACAGAGTTGTCTATTATATGTGTTCACGTACAGTCACGCTGTATTAACAACTAGGGTATGCTCTGGTAAATCCCTG
>NC_000077.6:3100000-3120000 GCF_000001635.26 Mus musculus | reverse complement strand
AATGAAAGAAAGAAAGAAAAATTATTTTTATGTTTTGTAGTTTTGTTGTAGATAAGGCCGCACTGTGTAGCTTTGGCTGACCTAGGACTCACTACAACTACATGTTAGCTCTTTACAGCTGAGAACAGACACCATGACCAAGGAAAGACATAGAAAACCCAACATTCAGTGGTGGTGCAAGACTTTAATGCCAGCACTCTGGAGGCAGTGGTAGAGGTAGAGGCAGGCAGGTTTCTGAGTTCGAGGCTGTTTCCTAACAAGTACTAGGGCTGAACCTGAGGGGTTCTACACGAAATAAATAAATAAATAAATAAAGAAAGAATGAAAGAAAAGAAAGAAGGGAAAGAAAGGAAAGAAAGAAATAAAGAAACAAAGGAAAGAAAAAAAGGAAAGAAAGAAAAAAAGAATCAAAGGAAAGAAAGGAAAGAATGGAAAGAAAGGAAAGAAAGGAAAGGAAAGAAAGAAATAAAAGAAAGAAAGGAATGAAAGAAAAGAAAAGAAAGAAAGAATGAAAGAAAGAAAAAAAGAAAGAAAAATTATTTTTATGTGTTGTAGTTTTGTTGTAGATAAGGCCGCACTGTGTAGCTCGGGCAGACCTAGGACTCACTACTACTACATGTTAGGGTTTTACAGCTGAGAACAGACACCATGACCAAGAAAAAATGTAGAAAACCCAACATTCAGTGGTTGCGCAAGCCTTTAATGCCAGCACTCTGGAGGCAGTGGTAGAGGCAGAGGCAGGCAAGTTTCTGAGTTGGAGGCTGCTTCACTAACAAGTACTAGGGCTGAACCTGAGGGGTTCTGCAGCAAAGAAAGAAAGAATGAAAGAAAGAAAGGAAGAAAGAAAAATTATTTTTATGTGTAGTTTTACTGTAGATAATGCCACCCTGTGTAGCTCGTGCAGACCTAGAACTCACTACAAAGACATGTTAGGGTTTTACAGCTGAGAACAGACACCATGACCAAGGAAAGAAGTAGAAAACCCAACCTTCAGTGGTGGCGCAAGCCTTTAATGCCTGCACTCTGGTGGCAGTGGTAGAGGCAGAGGCAGGCAGGTTTCTGAGTTCGAGGCTGTTTCCCTAACAAGTACTAGGGCTGAACCTTAGGGGTTCTACAGGAAAGAAAGAAAGAAAGAAAGAAAGAAAGAAAGAAAGAAAGAACAAAAAAGAAAGAATGAAATATAGAAAGAACGAACGACAGAAAGAAAGAAAAAATTTTTTTAATTAGATATTTTTTTTCCATTTTTTATTAGGTATTTAGCTCATTTACATTTCCAATGCTATACCAAAAGTCCCCCATACCCACCCACCCCCACTCCCCTACCCACCCACTCCCCCTTTTTGGCCCTGGTGTTCCCCTGTACTGGGGCATATAAAGTTTGCGTGTCCAATGGGCCTCTCTTTCCAGTGATGGCCGACTAGGCCATCTTTTGATACATATGCAGCTAGAGTCAAGAGCTCCGGGGTCCTGGTTAGTTCATAATGTTGTTCCACCTATAGGGTTGCAGATCCCTTTAGCTCCTTGGGTACTTTCTCTAGCTCCTCCATTGGGATCCCTGTGATCCATCCATTAGCTGACTGTGAGCATCCACTTCTGTGTTTGCTAGGCCCCGGCTTAGTCTCACAAGAGACAGCTACATCTGGGTCCTTTCGATAAAATCTTGCTAGTATATGCAACGGTGTCAGCGTTTGGATGCTGATTATGGGGTGGATCCCTGGATATGGCAGTCTCTACATGGTCCATCCTTTCATCTCAGCTCCAAACTTTGTCTTTGTAACTCCTTCCATGGGTGTTTTGTTCCCAATTCTAAGGAGGGGCATAGTGTCCACACCTCAGTCTTCATTCTTCTTGAGTTTCATGTGTTTAGCAAATTGTATCTTATATCTTGGGTATCCTAGGTTTGGGGCTAATATCCACTTATCAGTGAGTACATATTGTGTGAGTTCCTTTGTGAATGTGTTACCTCACTCAGGATGATGCCCTCCAGGTCCATCCATTTGCCTAGGAATTTCATAAATTCATTCTTTTTAATAGCTGAGTAGTACTCCATTGTATAGATGTACCACATTTTCTGTATCCATTCCTCTGTTGAGGGGCATCTGGGTTCTTTCCAGCTTCTGGCTATTATAAATAAGGCTGCTATGAACATAGTGGAGCATGTGTCCTTCTTACCAGTTGGGGCATCTTCTGGATATATGCCCAGGAGAGGTATTGCTGGATCCTCTGGTAGTACTATGTCCAATTTTCTGAGGAACCGCCAGACTGATTTCCAGAGTGGTTTTACAAGCCTGCAATCCCACCAACAATGGAGGAGTGTTCCTCTTTCTCCACATCCACGCCAGCATCTGCTGTCACCTGAATTTTTGATCTTAGCCATTCTGACTGGTGTGAGGTGTTATCTCAGGGTTGTTTTGATTTGCATTTCCCTGATGATTAAGGATGTTGAACATTTTTTCAGGTGCTTCTCTGCCATTCGGTATTCCTCAGGTGAGAATTCTTTGTTCAGTTCTGAGCCCCATTTTTTAATGGGGTTATTTGATTTTCTGAAGTCCACCTTCTTGAGTTCTTTATATATGTTGGATATTAGTCCCCTATCTGATTTAGGATAGGTAAAGATCCTTTCCCAATCTGTTGGTGGTCTTTTTGTCTTATTGACGGTTTCTTTTGCTTTGCAGAAACTTTGGAGTTTCATTAGGTCCCATTTGTCAATTCTCGATCTTACAGCACAAGCCATTGCTGTTCTGTTCAGGAATTTTTCCCCTGTGTCCATATCTTCAAGGCTTTTCCCCATTTTCTCCTCTATAAGTTTCAGTGTCTCTGGTTTTATGTGAAGTTCCTTGATCCACTTAGATTTGACCTTAGTACAAGGAGATAAGTATGGATCGATTCACATTCTTCTACACGATAACAACCAGTTGTGCCAGCACCAATTGTTGAAAATGCTGTCTTTCTTCTACTGGATGGTTTTAGCTCCCTTGTCGAAGATCAAGTGACCATAGGTGTGTGGGTTCATTTCTGGGTCTTCAATTCTATTCCATTGGTCTACTTGTCTGTCTCTATACCAGTACCATGCAGTTTTTATCACAATTGCTCTGTAGTAAAGCTTTAGGTCTGGCATGGTGATTCCACCAGAAGTTCTTTTATCCTTGAGAAGACTTTTTGCTATCCTAGGTTTTTTGTTATTCCAGACAAATTTGCAAATTGCTCCTTCCAATTCGTTGAAGAATTGAGTTGGAATTTTGATGGGGATTGCATTGAATCTGTAGATTGCTTTTGGCAAGATAGCCATTTTTACAATGTTGATCCTGCCAATCCATGAGCATGGGAGATCTTTCCATCTTCTGAGATCTTCTTTAATTTCTTTCTTCAGGGATTTGAAGTTTTTATCATACAGATCTTTCACTTCCTTAGTTAGAGTCACGCCAAGATATTTTATATTATTTGTGACTATTGAGAAGGGTGTTGTTTCCCTAATTTCTTTCTCAGCCTGTTTATTCTTTTTATAGAGAAAGGCCATTGACTTGTTTGAGTTTATTTTATATCCAGCTACTTCACCGAAGCTGTTTATCAGGTTTAGGAGTTCTCTGGTAGAATTTTTAGGGTCACTTATATATACTATCATATCATCTGCAAAAAGTGATATTTTGACTTCCTCTTTTCCAATTTGTATCCCCTTGATCTCCTTTTGTTGTCGAATTGCTCTGGCTAATACTTCAAGTACTATGTTGAAAAGGTAGGGAGAAAGTGGGCAGCCTTGTCTAGTTTCTGATTTTAGTGGGATTGCTTCCAGCTTCTCTCCAAGAAAAATTGTTTTTATGTGTTGTAGTTTTGTTTTATATAAGGCCGCACTGTGTAGCTCTGGCGGACCTAGAACTCACTACAGCTACATGTTAGGGATTTACAGCTGAAAACAGACACCATGACCAAGGAAAGATGTAGAAACCCCAACATTCATTGGTGTTGCAAGCCTTTAATGCCAGCACTCTGGAGGCAGTGGTAGAGGCAGAGGCAGAGGCAGGCAGGTTTCTGATTTCGAGACTGTTTCCCTAAGAAGTACTAGGGCTGAAACTGAGGGGTTCTACAGAAAAGAAAGAAAGAAAAAAAGAAAGAAAGAAAGAACGAAGGTAAGAAATAAAAGAAAGGAAAAAAGAAAGAAACAAAGGAAAGAAGGAAAGAAAGGCAAGGATGGAAAGAAAAGAAAGAAATAAAGAAAGAAAGGAATGAAAGAAAGAAAGAAAGGAAAGACAGAAAAGAAAGAAAGAAAGAAAGAAAGAAAGAAAGAAAAATTATTTTTATGTGTAGTTTTACTGTAGATAATGCCACCCTGTGTAGCTTGTGCAGACCTAGAACTCACTACAAAGACATGTTAGGGTTTTACAGCTGAGAACAGACACCATGACCAAGGAAAGAAGTAGAAAACCCAACCTTCAGTGGTGGCGCAAGCCTTTAATGCCAGCACTCTGGAGGCAGTGGTAGAGGCAGAGGCAGGCAGGTTTCTGAGTTCGAAGATGCTTCTCTAACAAGTACTAGGGCTGAACCTGAGGGGTTCTACAGGAAAGAAAGAAAGAAAGAAAGAAAGAAAGAAAGAAAGAAAGAAAGAAAGAAAAAATAAATTATTTTTATGTGTTGTAGTTTTGTTGTAGATAAGGCCGCACTGTGTAGCTCTGGCAGACCTAGGAGTTACTACAACTACATGTTAGGGTTTTCCAGCTGAGAACAGACAACGTGAATAAGGAAAGACGTAGAAAACCCAACATTCAGTGGTGGCGCAAGCCTTTAATGCCAGCACTCTGGAGGCAGTGTTTGAGGCAGAGGCAGGCAGGTTTCTGAGTTCGAGGCTGTTTTTCTAACATGTACAAAGGGTGAACCTGAGGGGTTCTGCAGGAAAGAAACAAAAAAGAAAGAAAGAAAGAAGAATAGAATGAAAGAAAGAAAAATTATTTTTATGTGTTGTTGTTTTGTTGTAGATAAGGCAGTACTGTGTAGCTCTGGCAGACCCAGGACTCACTACAACTACATGTTAGGGATTTACAGCTGTAAACAGACACCATTACCAAGGAAATATGTAGAAAACCCAACATTCAGTGGTGTTGCAAGCCTTTAATGCCAGCACTCTGGTGGCACTGGTAGAGGCAGAGGCAGGCAGGTTTCTGAGTTTGAGGCTGTTTTTCTAACAAGTACTAGGGCTGAACCTGAGGGGTTCTACAGGAAAGAAAGAAAAAAGTAAGAAAGAAAGACAGAAAGACAGAAAGAAAGAAAGAAAAAATTATTTTTATGTGTTGTTGTTTTGTAGTAGATAAGGCCGCACTGCTTAGCTCAGGCTGATCTAGGACTCACTACAACTACTTGTTAGGGTTTTACAGCTGAGAACAGACACCATGACCAAGGAAAGACGTAGAAAACCCAACATTCAGTGTTGGCACAAGTCTTTAATGCCAGCACTCTGGAGGCAGTGTAGAGGCAGAGGCAGGCAGGTTTCTGAGTTCGAGGATGTTTCCCTAACAAGTACTAGGTCTGAACCTGAGGGATTCTACAGGAAAGAAAGAAAAAAGAAAGAAAGAAAGAAAGAAATAAAGAAATAAAGAAAGAAAGAAAAGAAAGAAAATAAAGAAAATAAAGAAAAGAAACAAAATAAAGAAAAGAAAGAAAATAAAAAAAAGAAAGAAAAGAAAGAAAAGAAAGAAAAGAAAGAAAAGAAAGAAAAGAAAGGAAAGAAAAGAAAGAAAGGAAGGAAAGAAAGAAAGATAAAAAGGAAAATTATTTTTATGTGTTGTAGTTTTGTTGTAGACAAGGTCTCATGGTGTAGCTCTGGGTGACGTAGATCACACTACATGTCTTAGTTAGGGTTACAGCAGAGAACAGACACCATGACCAAGGAAACAAGTAGAAAAGCCACCATTCAGTGGTGGCACAAGCCTTTAATGCCAGCACTCTGGAGACAGTGGTAGAGGCAGAGGCAGGCAGGTTTCTGAGTTCGAGGATGTTTCCCTAACAAGTACTAGGTCTGAACCTGAGGGGTTCTGCTGGAAAGAAACCAAATAGAAAGAAATAAAGAAAGAAAGAAAGAAAGACAGACAGACAGACAGACAGACAGACAGACAGAAAGAAAGAAAGATTATTTTTATGTGTTGTAGTTTTGTTGTAGATAAGGCCGAACTGTGTAGCTCTGGCAGACCTAGGACTCACTACTACTACATGTTAGGGTTTTACAGCTGAGTACAGATACCATGACCAAGAAAAGATGTAAAAACCCAAAATTCAGTGGTGGTGCAAGCCTTTAATGCCAGCACTCTGGAGGCAGTGGTACAGGCAGATGCAGGCAGGTTTTTGAGTTCGAGGCTGTTTCCCTCACAAGTTCTAGGGCTGAACCTGAGGGATCTACAGGAAAAAAAGAAAGAAAGAAAGAAAGAAAGAAAGAAAGAAAGAAAGGAAGAAAGAAAGAAAGCAAGTCATAAAGGAAAGAAAGGAAAGAAAGAAAGTAAGAAAGAAAGAAAGAAAATAAATAAAGAAAGAAAAGAAAGAAAGAAAGAAAAGAAAGAAAGAAAGAAAGGAAAGAAAGAGAGGAAAGAAATAAAGAAAGAAAGGAAAGAAAGAAAGTAAGGAAAGAAATGAAGGAAAGAAAGGAAGGAAGGAAAGAAAGAAAGGAAAGAAAGAAAGGAAAGAAAGAAATAAAGAAAGGAAATAAAGAAAGAAAGGAAAGAAAGAAAGGAAAGAAAGAAAGGAAAGAAAGAAAGGAAAGAAAGAAAGGAAAGAAAGAAAGGAAAGAAAGAAAGGAAAGAAAGAAAGGAAAGAAAGAAAGGAAAGAAAGAAAGGAAAGAAAGAAAGGAAAGAAAGAAAGGAAAGAAAGAAAGGAAAGAAAGAAAGGAAAATTATTTTTATGTGTTGTAGTTTTGTTGTAGATAAGGTCTCACTGTGTAGGTCTGGCGGACCTAGATCTCACTACATGTCTTAGCGCTTTACAGCTGAGAACAGACACCATGAGCAAGGAAAGACGTAGAAAACCCAACATTCAGTGGTGGCGCAAGCCTTTAATGCCAGCACTCTGGAGGCAGTGGTAGAGGCAGAGGCAGGCAGGTTTCTGAGTTCGAGGCTTTTTCCCTAACATTACAAAGGGTGAACCTGAGGGGTTCTGCAGGAAAGAAACAAAAAAGAAAGAAAGAAAGAAAGAAAGAAAGAATGAAAGAAAGAAAAATTATCTTTATGTGTTGTAGTTTTGTTGTAGATAAGGCCACACTTTGTAGCTCGGGCGGACCTAGGACTCACTACAACGACATGTTAGGGTTTTACAGCTGAGAGCAGACACCATGACCAAGGAAATACATAGAAAACCGAACATTCAGTGTTGGCACAAGCCTTTAATGCCAGCACTCTGGAGGTAGTGGTAGAGGCAGAGGCAGGCAGGTTTCTGAGTTCGAGGCTGTTTCCCTAACAAGTACTAAAGCTGAACCTGAGGGGTTCTACAGGAAAGAAAGAAAAGAAAGAAAGAAAGAAAGAAAGAAAGCAAGAGAGAAAAGAAAGAAAGAAAAAAAGAAAGGAAAGAAAGAAATGAAAGAAAGGAAAGAAAGAAAGGAAAATTATTTTTATGTGTTGTAGTTTTGTTGTAGATAAGGTCTCACTGTGTAGCTCTGGGCGACCTAGTTCTCACTACATGTCCTAGTTAGGGCTTTACAGCTGAGAGCAGACACCATGACCAAGGAAATACGTAGAAAACCGTACATTCAGTGTTGGCACAAGCCTTTAATTCCAGCACTCTGGAGGTAGTGGTAGAGGCAGAGGCAGGCAGGTTTTCGAGTTCGATGCTGTTTCTCTAACCAGTACTAGGGCTGATCCTGAGGGATTCTACAGGAAAGAAAGAAAGAATGGAAGGAATAAAGGAAGGAAGGAACTAAAGAAAGAAAGAAAGAAAGAAAGAAAGAAAGAAAGAAAGAAAGAAAGGAAGAATGGAAAATTATTTTTACTTGTTGTAATTTTGTTGTAGATAAGGTCTCACTGTGTAGCTCTGGGGGACCTAGATGTGTTGTTTGCACAGATGTAGATTAAGCGAGTGCTGAGGCCGTGACAGAGGCTGCAACCACCGCTGTAGCCACCAGTCCAACTATGATAGCAGAGTTACCAAAATCTCTTTTTCCTCGAAACAAAGTCAAGCTATTAGGGGCATCTACAGGAACAGGAACAAATCTAGGCATGCGGGTAACTAAAGCAAAAGGATATTTCTTAGCATTCCAGCATAGGGCATAAAACATTTTTCTTGTGAGCAATCTATCTCTATCTGATTTTGATTTAAGCTTTTGCTACTTACCACCAACAAAAACGGGGGCTATATACATTACGGGGTGGCGGTAAAATTGACCTCTTTCTGTATTTTATATTGAACATTGGAAATGGTCCATTTAAAATTCGAACCCTGTTTTTCATTCCGGTGCTGGGTACCCTTCCAATCAAATGTCATTTCTCCGTTTTCAGTAGAACCTCCTCTGATCATTGCCATCGGGGCAAGATCAGTACAGCTTCCATTAACTCCACAAAGTAACCACTGATCAAAAGGATTAGTATTGCTTCGAAGGGGGTTCATATGACTAAAATCATATCCCGCAAAGGTATCATTATATTCTCTACTAATATATGGTGAAAAGGAAAAATAATTCTCTACTGCCCAAGTATATCTTTTAGCTTGGAAGCCTGTCCAAGGCAGCATTACATCTTCCATGGACCCTTCCCTGCAAAAGGGTGCCATTCTAGGTTGTGAGGGCGGCTTATTTTTAGATCTTCCACCTTTTCGACTGGGCCACCATCCTCTAATAACTATGGCATCAGCCTTCATGTCAAAAGCTGCTCCGCCAAAGGAGGCCTTTTTAAACCAGACTGCTGATTGATTATACAAGGATATACATTGCGTCTTACATTGTAATGAGGAAATTAGCACAAAGCACAGGCTTCCCTGTATGAAAAAGGTTCTATTTTCTTGTACAGCCTGAATCTGTTCATCTAAGGGTAAATAAGCAAGTCCCAGTTCTTTATTTGTAGTAAAAAACCGTGGAAATATTTGTGCATTGTGCATAACAGGCATAGGAAGAGGAAAAGTTGACATAATTCCCTTTCTGAACTCTCCATATATACTAGGAACCAGAATCTCCAGCATTAGAAGTATGATCCATCGATGTCTTGGGATCTTGTTCTTGTGATTCATCGTCGAAGAGCTGGGTCCTTCGAGTGAGGTGCTCCAGAATCCAAAAGGGATTATCTTCCTCCTGTGGAAAAACACATATAGCTCCCCTGGATCTTATCAAAATAGGATCCGGGCCTTTCCATTTTCCTGTCAAAACATCTTTCCACTTTGCCATTTCCTTGGGCCTATCAGGTTCTGAACAGTGACGTTAAGCTGCAGTATGGCCCTGGGCATCAAGATTTAAAAAATTAAGAGTGAAGAGTGCCATAGAAACAGCTACTCTTGGTACCGAGGGTAGAACCTCCTCGACTCCCCCTTTTTGTTTAATTAAGTAGGACTTGAGAGTGCGATGGGCACGTTCCACAATGCCTTGTCCTTGAGGATTATAAGGAAGGCCAGTCAGATGCATCACATTCATCTGATGACAGAATTGTTGAAATTTTTGAGAAGTATAGGCTGGTCCATTATCTGTCTTAAGAATTTTAGGTTGTCCCCAAGCACTCCATGCCTCGAGGCAATGTTGAATTACATGTGAAGCCTTTTCTCCTGTTAAAGGTGTAGCAAATATAATACCAGAACAGGTATCTATAGAAACATGTAAATATTGAAGTCTTCCAAAGGATGAGATATGGGTAACATCCATTTGCCAGAGCTGTAAAGGTCTTATGCTACGTGGGTTAATTTCCACACAAGGAACAGGCAAAAATTCACAGCAATTTTGACATTGAGTAACAATTTCTCTAGCTTCTTTTCTAGTTAATGAAAAGCAGCGATGTAAAGTTTCAGCCGTCACATGGAAGCGCTTATGAAATTCTTTTGCAGCTTCTGTCTGAGAAGACAGAGCAACAGCCACAATCTTGGTGGCTTTATCTGCCAAATCATTTCCCAAAGACATAGGACCAGGAAGGCCCGAATGCGCTCTGACATGAGTAATATAAACAGGAAATCTTCTATTTAATAATACCGATTGTATTTATTGAAAAATATTGACAACCTTGCTGGAAGGTTTTATTACTCCAGCTGTCTCAAGAAGATTAACTGCATTAACTACATAAGAAGAATCTGATACAAAGTTAAGCGGCCCTGGAAAGGTTTTAAGAACCTCCAGTACCACTAGACATTCTACAATTTGAGGTGAGGTTTCATTATATTGTTTTGATACCACCTTGTTATCAACCACATAGGCACCTATACCAGTTTTTGACCCATCAGTATATACTATAATCCCATCTCTAAGTCACTTGAGGAAACACAACAGCTTGATTTTGAGCAAATTGTAAAATTGGATGTTTTGGATAATGGTTGTCAATCTGTCCTGAAAAGAAGGTGACTAAAACTTCCCAATCATCAGATGCAGCTGCTAAGGTTTGAACCTGCGCTGCAGTATAAGGTATGATTAAAAGATTAGGATCTCGTCCAAAATGAGTGATAGCTGCTTTTATCCCTCTAAGCACAAGCTGTGCAACTACATTAGGATACCAATCTATTATTTTAGCAGGAGATGCATTTGGATGAACCCATAATAAAGGTCCATTTTGCCACAAGACTGCGGTGGGTAATTGGGCTGTCTTGAAAATACATAAATTAAAAGGCTGTGATTCATCAATGCGTTGTAATTGATCCTTTTGCAAGGCACTCTCTACCTTTTGTAAGGCCTGATTAGCAGCAGGAGTAAGGGTCCTAGGGGAGGAGATATGAGAATCTTCTTCTAAAATATCAAATAAAGGTTTTAACTCAGCTGAAGAAATCTTTAAAAATGGTCTCAGCCAATTTATATCTCCTAATAATTTCTGAAAGTCATTTAAGGTATGTAAATGATCTCTGCGAATCTCCAATTTTTGAGGAGTTATACTAGTGGTAGATATAATGGTTCCCAAAAATGTGCCTACTTCTGAAATTTGCACCTTCTCTGCTGCTATTTGTAATCCCCATTGTTCTAAAATTTGTATCAAAATGGGTAAGATTCTTGCAAAGTCGCCATGTCCTTATGTGAAAGGAGAATGTCATCCATATAATGCAAGACAAGTAAGGTGGGGAACCGATGTCTCACCGGTTCCAGGGCTGCTTGTACAAAAAGTTGACACATGGTAGGACTATTTGCCATGCCCTGAGGAAGTACCTTACACTGAAATCCTTTATCAGGCTCCATCTGGTTAAGGGCTGGAACAGTAAAGGCAAACCATGGCCAATCTTGAGGACACAAAGTTATAGAGAAAAAGCAATCTTTAATATCTATAATAACAACTTTCCAATGTCTGGACAGGGCAGATAATAGGGGCAATCCCTGTTGAATGGAGCCAAAAAGTTTCATTTGGGCATTAATTGCTCTAAGATCATGGAGAAGCCTCCATTTTCCTGATTTTTTCTTAATTACAAAAATAGGTGTATTCCAAGGTGAAATAGAGGGCTCTAAATGACCCAAGCATACCTGTTCCTTGACTATTTTAGTTACAGCTTTTAATTTTTTCAGAGGATAGAGGCCATTGAGGAACCCATACAGCCTCCTCTGTAAGCCATGGTATGGGCAGAGACTTCTCAACGGCCCCTAGAAAAAACCCAGACCTTGTCTCCCTTTATTACCTTCTTGAGGGAAAGGTTCAAGTCTACCCTGCTCTTCTTTTCCTAATCCCTTTCCTTTCTTATAACCTATTTTATTCATGATTTTAACAGCTTGTGTAGAATACTCATTTGTTAAGGTCAGGCCCATTTCTGAGAGAATATCTCTCCCCCATAGATTAACTGGTAATGGAAGGACATAAGGGGTGAATAAGCCTCTCTGACCCTCTGAAGTCTGCCACTCCAATCGTGTAGAACTGATTGTAGGACACGATTGATAACCTAGGCCCTGCAGTGAGTGGGAAGATTTGTTCACTGGCCAGGTCTGAGGCCACCAATGTGAGGAGATGATGCTCTTATCAGCTCCTGTATCCATAATTCCCTGAAAGCATTTACCATTGATGGTTAAATGCAGCGTGGGTCTATTGTTCAATGGCATAACTAAGTATGCTGCATCTTGGCCAGAAGAGCCCATACGATTGCTTCCATGTGTTTGTACGCTTTCTTCTTTTCCTGTAGGTAATAGGATCATTTGTGCAATCCTATCTCCTGATGTAATAGAAAAAATTCCTTGAGGGCAAGAGCACAGGACTTGAATTTCTTGTAAATGATTATGATCTACTATTCCAGGATAAACTATAAGTCCTTGCATAGTCAGTGATCCTCGCCCTATTATCAGGTCCACTGTTCCTGGAGGTAAATATTTTGGGGCCTCAACTGGGATAGGCTGAACATTCATTTGTGGCATGAGTAAGAAGTCGGTGGAGGCACGCAGGTCCACTCCTGAAACTCCTTGGGGTTCATTTCCTCTAAGTTGCTCTTACTTTTGATAAATTGATTCCCATATTTGTGAGGGCCCTGGGATCGGGGGTCCATAACCCCATTTTTTGGCAGGCAGTGGTCAGATTCATTGACTGGGGCAGGAGCCTCCCTTTTATATCACGAATTGAGCAACACTCACTAGGTTTATGATAACCCTTTCCACAACGAGAGCAAAGAGTAGTCACTCGGGCCTGCTCTGGAAGGGGGCAGTTTTTCTTTAGATGGCCTACTTTTCCACAGTTAAAGCAAGCTCTTTGTTTGCTGGTAGAGGGGCGCTTTTGTGTTTGTAATATCGCTGCAGCCAGCCCCGCATTGGTAAGTGGGCCTCCTAGCTCTCTACATACCCTAAGCCAATCCTGCAATCCCTTGTTTTTTCTTGGTGTAATAGCAGTCCTGCATTCCTGTGTGGCTTGTTCATAAACAAGCTGTTCAATTAGAGGCATGGCCTGTTCAGGATCTCCAAAAAATCCTTCCTGCTGCTTCAGGCATTCTCGCCACAAAGTCTGAGAATGGCTCCTGGGGGCCCTGGATGATCTTTGTAAGGTGGCCTCCAGCTTCTCCCTTTCTTGTAAGAGCTTTCCAAGCCTTAATGGCAGCCGCTGATATTTGAGCATATTCTCCCCAATGATAATTAGTTTGATTGGCGGCATACTGTCCTTGACCCATTAATAATTCAAAAGTCCATTGTCTCTGATTATCATCCTCTGCTGCAGCATTAATTCTTGCCTGATCTGGGCAGCATCGTACCATAATGCTTTCCATTCCATGTATTGTCCCATATTAGGTAGAGTGGCTTTAACTGTCATTTGCCAGTCTGCTGGAGTCATTGCTACATTGGCAAATCTCTCGACCTGTACCAAGGTGAAGTTGGCATTGACTCCATAATTACATACAGATTCAGCAAGTTCTTTAATTTGTTGATATTCTACAGGAGCATGTATGCATCCTGCATCATCTCCAGCATCGAAAACTGGAAAAGCAATCTGAATCTTTTTTAATTCCTCCTGAGGCAGAAAGGAACTAGCACCACAACTTGTTTGATATGGTGGGGGTGCTGAGGGCTTGGGCAACTGCTTTATGCCCCCCCTCTTATTTTAACCTTTTGCTGTACCTTTGGATTAGGGCCATACCTTTCCCTTTCATATTTTGTTGCTTCCTCTTCTAATTCTGCCTATTCGCCAGAATCTAACTCATCAGAATCTGAGCTATCAATCTCTAGGGCTTCTAAATCTAGGGTGGGGTAAATGTTACTAGGTTTACTTGTAGGGGGTGCACTGTTACCGTCCCCTTTCATATCTCTCCCCCTATCTAACTTCCAGGGAGGTCCTTTTTCCTTATCTCTCCCCCTATCTAACTTCCAGGGAGGTCCTTTTTCCTTATCTCTCCCCCTATCTAACATCCGGGGAGGTCCTTTTTCCTTCATGTCTGTTTTCTTAGGAGCTCCAATTCTCTCGCTCCGTTCGGTTTCTGATATGCTGTCTTGAACCTCTTCTAATGTTTCTTGTCCCTCAACCACTGCAAGTCGTCAGGTCTCATCTTCTAAGCAATTCTTTATCAGTTTCCAAATGGCCTTGGTGCCTAGGCACAAATCTCCTTCCTCAATTTTTTTATCTAGGTCTCTTCCTAGTTTATCCCATGAAGCTATGGTCAGTGAGCCCGAGCAAGCATACCATGGGGCGACACGGTCAACCGCTGCGACAAAATTTTTTAGGGTGCATGTGGCAATCTTGAGGTCTCTCTGCTTAAGAACAGCTTGTAGTGTGTTTACAACCGATTCTGAAGACCCCATCGTGCCTGCGGCTTATGTACATCCGACTTAAGGCACGAAAAGCAGAAGTGAAAGTAAACCACACTCTGCTCTGAAAAAGCAGAAGTCTGCTTCCGAGGCAGCTGCTCCAAAAAGCAGAAGGAAATACGCTCTCAAAAGCAGAAGTTCACTTTTAAAGCAGAAGGCTGCCTCTAAAGCAGAAGTCCGCTCCTGGAGCAGAAGTGAAAGTAAAGTGAAAGCAAAATGCCACGCTCCACTCCCTTACGTACGAGAGACTGACCGAGAATGACGGTGCCACCGCTTATCTACGTCGGACTGACCGCACCTCAAAATTAACACCAACCACGATGAACACGATAAGACACCAGGAGAAAGAAGATAAGCACCAGAGTTACAAAAACCAAAGCTTCTACTGACCCGTCCCACGGTGCTTTCAGATTAAAACCAAAGTTAAAAGGAACAACAGGTTCAAGATCAGACATGACTCTCCGAGCTTATCCACTGCAGTTCTGAATCTGCCCTATCTCCAGGGGGGTCTCCTTAGTGCTGGTGTTGTTGAAGTCCCGGGTTTCGGCACCAGATGTGGTCTGTGATAAGGAGTCTCGCCAACGAGGACGAAAACACAGGACACACTCAGATCCTTCTGCAGCAAAGCTTTAATGCATCTCGAGAGATAGATGAATCAGCTTCTGGGGAGGAGGAGACCCAGAACACAGGAAACTTGTCCCTTTTATAGCCCACGAAGAGCGGTTGGAGACGTGCCTCGCCCTGACTGGCTGCTCACCATCAGCCCAGATGACGCCACGGGATAGACAGGGCACAAGGAATGGAAAAATACCCCAGCACATGCGCAGACTACTTGTTTACCAGTTAGAACACCGGATGTCAGCGCCATCTTGTAATGGTGACTGCAAGGGCGGCTCCTCACACACACTGTAGGAACTGGAGTATGACGAGAAAACTGAAAATCATGGAAAATGAGAAACACACAATGTAGGACCTGGAATATGGAGGAAAACTGAAAAACGTGGAAAATGAGACACAAACACTGTATGTCCTGAAATATAGTGAGAAAAATATGAAAAATGTGAAAAATGAGAAATGCACACTGTAGGACCCTGATTATGGTGAGAAAACTGAAAAAAAAAACGTGGAAAATGAGAAACTCACATGGAAGGAAATGGAATATGGCAAGAAACACTGATAAACGTGGAAAATGAAACACAAACACAATTTGACCTGGAATATGGAGAGAAACACTCAAAAACGTGGAAAACTGAGAAATGGACACTATAGGACCTGGAATATGGCAAGAAACCCGAAAAAGTGGAAAATGGGATACAAACACTGTTTAACCTGGAATATGGCAAGATACACTCAAAAACGTGAAAAGTGAAAAATGCACACTTTAGGACGGAGAATATGGCGAGAAAACTGAAAAATGCGATAAATGAGACACAAACAGTGTTTTTAACTGGAAAGTGGCGAGAAACACTCAAAAATGTGGAAAATGAGAAATGCAAGCTGTAGGACGTGGAGTATAGCGAGAAACACTCAAAAACGTGGAAAATGAAATTGGACACTGTAGGACCTTGAATATAGCAAGAAAACTGAAAAATGTGGAAAATGAGACACAAACACTGTGTCACTTGGAATATGGAGAGAAACACTCAAAAACATGGAAAATGAGAAATGCACACTGTAGGACCTGGAGTATGATGAGAAAACTGAAAATCATGGAAAATGAGAAACACACAATGTAGGACCTGGAATACGGAGGAAAACTGAAAAACGTGGAAAATGAGACTCAAACAATAGTGAGAAAAACTGAAAAATGTGAAAAAAGAGAAATGCACACTGTAGGTCTTGGAGTATGGCGAGAAAACTGAAAATCATGGAAAATGAGACACTAACACTGTTTCACCTGGAATATGGTGAGAAACACTAAAAAACGTGGAAAATGTTAAATGCATACTGTAGAACCTGGAATATGGTTAGAAAACTGAAAAATGTGGAAAATGAGAAACTCACATGGTAGGACCTGTAATATGCTGAGAAACAGTGAAAAACCTGAAAAATGAGACTGAAACACTGTATGACCTGGGATATGGGGAAAAATACTGAAAAACGTGTAAAATGAGAAAGGCACATTATAGGATCTGGATTACGGCGAGAAAACTGAAAAATGTGAAAAATGAGAAACTCACATGTTAGGACCTGGAATATGGCGAGTAACAGCGAAAAACGTGAAAAACGAGAAATACACACTGTTAGAATTAGATTATGGCGAGAAAACTGAAAAAAAGTGGAAAATAAGACACACACACTGTAGGACCAGGAATATGGTGAGAAAACTGACAAACCAGCACAAAGAGAAACTGACACAGTAGGACCTGGAATATGGCAAGAAACACTGAAAAACGTGGAAAATGAAACACAAACACAATTTGACTTGGAATATGGCGAGAAACACTCAAAAACGTGGAAAATGGGACACAAACACAGTATGACCTGCAATATGGTATGACAGCTGAAAACGTGGAAAATGAGACAAAAATACTGTATGTCCTGGAATATAGTGAGGAAAATCTGAAAAATGTGAACAATGAGAAATGGACACGTAGGACCCTGATTATGGTGAGAAAACTGAAAAAAAAACGTGGAAAACGAGAAACTCACATGGTAGGAACTGGAATATGGCGAGAAACACTGAAAAACGTGGAAAATGAAACACAAACACAATTTGACCTGGAATATGGTGAGAAACACTGAAAAACGTGAAAAATGAGAAATGAATAATGTAGGACCTGGACTATGGCGAGAAACACTAAAAAATGTGGAAAATGAGAAATGCACACTGTAGGACTTGGAGTTTGGCAAGAAAATTGAAAATCATGGAAAATGAGAAACATACACTGTAGGACCTAGAATATGGCGAGAACCAATTAAAAAACGTGAAAAAGGTGAAATACACAAGTAGGACTTGGGCTATGGCAAGTAAACTGAAAAAAGTGGAAAATGAGACACACACATGGTAGGACCAGGATTATGGCAAGAAAACTGACCAGTGAGTAAAATTAAACACTCCCCTGTGAAGACCTAGAATATGGCCACAAACACTGAAAAAACCTACAAAATAAGAAACACACACTGTAAGACTTGGAATATGGCGAGAAACAGTGAAAAACGTGAAAAATGTGAAATACACAAGTAGGACCTGGGTAGTGGCGACAAAACTGAAAAACGTGGAAAATGAGACACAAACACTGTATGAACTGGAATACTGTGAGAAACACTGAAAAACGTGAAAAATGAGAAACAAACACTGTATGAACTGGAATACTGTGAGAAAAAATGAAAAACGTGAAAAATGAGAAATACACACTGTAGGACCTTGATTATGGCCAGAAAACTGAAAAAAAAAAAGTGGAAAACGAGAAACTCACATGGTAGGAACTGGAATATGGCGAGAAACACTGAAAACGTGGAAAATGAAACACAAACACTGTATTACCTGGAATATGGCAAGAAACACTCCAAAATGTTGAAAATGAGAAATGGACACTGTAGGATCAGGAATATGACAAGAAAACTGAAAAAGGTGGAAAATGAGACACAAACACTGTATGACCTGGAATATGGCGAGAAAACACTGAAAAAATTGATAAAAGAGAAATGCACACTGTAGAACTTGGAGTATGGCGAGAAAACTGAAAATCATGGAAAAGGAGACACAAACACTGTTTCACTTGGAATATGGCGAGAAACACTCAGAAAGGTGGAAAATGTTAAATGCATACTGTAGAACCTAGAATATGGCGAGAAAACTGAAAAAATGTGGAAAATGAGAAACACGCACTGTAGGACCTAGAATATGTCGAGAAACAGCGAAAAACGTGAAAAACGAGAAATGCACACTGTTAGACCTGGATTATGGCGAGAAAACTGAAAATCGTGGAAAATAAGACGCACACACTGTAGGACCAGGAATATGGTGAGAAAACTAACAAACGAGGAAAACGAGAAACTCACAAGTAGAACCTGGAATATTGAGAAACACTGAAAAACGTGAAAAATGAGAAACAAACACTGTCGGACCTGGAATACGGTGAGAAAGAGTGAAAAACGTGAAAAATGAGAAATACACACTGTAGGACTTGGAGTATGTCTAGAAAACTGAAAATCATGCAAAATGAGACTAAAACACTCTATGACCTGGAATATGGCGAGATAGACTGAAAACGTGAAAAATAAGAAATGCAAACTGTTGGACAAGGAATATTGCGAGAAAACTGAAAAAGGTGGAAAATGAAACACAAACACTGTTTGACCTGCATTATTGTGAGAAACACTCAAAAACGTGGAAAATGAGAAATGCACATTGTAGGAACTGGAGTAAGGCGAGAAAACTGAAAGTCATGGAAAATGAGAAACACACACTGTAGGACCTAGAATATGGCGAGAAACAATCAAAAAACATGAAAAATGTGAAGTACACAAGTAGGACCTGGGTATTGGCGACAAAACTGAAAAACGTGGAAAATGAGACACAAACACTGCATGAACTGGAATATGGCGAGAAACACTGAAAAACGTGGAAAATGAAACACAAATACAATTTGACCTGGAATATGGTGAGAAACACTGAAAAACGTGAAAAATGAGAAATGAGTAATGTAGGACCTGGACTATGGCGAGAAACACTAAAAAATGTGGAAAATGAGAAATGCACACTGTAGGACTTGGAGTTTGGCAATAAAATTGAAAATCATGGAAAATGAGAAACATACACTGCAGGACCTAGAATATGGCGAGAACCAATTAAAAAACGTGAAAAAGGTGAAATACACAAGTAGGACTTGGGCTATGGCAAGTAAACTGAAAAAAGTGGAAAATGAGACACACACATGGTAGGACCAGAATTATGGCAAGAAAACTGACCAGTGAGTAAAATTAAACATTCCCCTGTGAAGACCTAGAATATGGCCACAAACACTGAAAAAACCTACAAAATAAGAAACACACACTGTAAGACTTGGAATATGGCGAAAAACAGTGAAAAACGTGAAAAATGTGAAATACACAAGTAGGACCTGGGTAGTGGCGACAAAACTGAAAAACGTGGAAAATGAGACACAAACACTGTATGAACTGGAATATGGCGAGAAACACTGAAAAACGTGAAAAAAGAGAAATGCACACTGTAGGACTTGGAGTATGGCAAGAAAACTGAAAATCATGGAAACTGAGACACAAACACTGTTTGACCTGGAATATGGCGAGAAACATTCAGAAACGTGGAAAATGTGAAATGCATACTGTAGAACCTGTAATATTTCGAGAAAACTGAAAAAAAAAATGTGGAAAATGAGAAACACGCACTATAGGACCTAGAATATAGCGAGAAATAATTAAAAAAATAATTGAAAAAGGTGAAATACACAAGTAGGACCTGGGCTATAGCGAGTAAACTGAAAAAATGTGAAAATGAGACACACCTATGGTAGGACCAGGATTATGGCAAGAAAACTGACCAGTGAGTAAAATTAAAAACTCCCCTGTTAAGACCTAGAATATGGCCACAAACACTGAAAAAACCTACAAAATAAGAAACACACACTGTAAGACTTGGAATATGGCGAGAAACAGTGAAAAACGTGAAAAATGTGAAATACACAAGTAGGACCT